>NW_026510939.1:0-38855 GCF_027579735.1 Bombina bombina
ATGCATTTATATAAAGTTCTAAATATATGTATTGTACTTATATTTGCCATGAGTCAGGTTCATGTATTTCCTTCTGCAGACTGTCAGTTTCATATTTGGGAATGTAACCATTTTTAAGAAATTTATTTCTTACCTGGGGTTTAGTCATTTTTCAATTGACTACTTCTTGTAATTGTGGGTATTAGGCACGCGGGTGCGTCAAATGCTTAACTTTATTGCGTCATTTTTGTCGCAAAAAAGTACGTTTATGACTCAACTTCGTCATTTCCGGCGTCATACGTGACACCGAGACCTTTCACACGGCGGCATCATTAGTGACGCAAGTGTGTCATTTCCGGTCATTTTTGGCGCCAAAAAAGTCTTTACGTTACGTTGTGCGTCATACTTGGCACCAAATTTTTTTCATTATTTCTATACCCCTTGTTTGTTTGCCTCTTGCTTTTTGCTTTCAGAGGCCTATGCTATTGCATTTTTTTCCCATTCCTGAAACTGTCATATAAGGAAATAGATAATTTTGCTTTATATGTTGTTTTTCTCTTACATTGTGCAAGATGTCCCAATCTGATCCTGCCTCAGAAGTTTCTGCTGGAACATTGCTGCCTGACATCGGTTCTACCAAAGCTAAGTGCATTTGTTGTAAAGTTGTAGAAATTATTTCACCGAATGTCATTTGTAATAGTTGTCATGATAAACTTTTACATGCAGATAGTGTTTCCATCAGTAATAGTACATTGCCAGTTGCAGTTCCTTCAACTTCTAATGTGCATGATATACCTGTAAATTTGAAAGAATTTGTTTCTGATTCTATTATGAAGGCTTTGTCTGCATTTCCACATTCTAATAAATGTAAAAGGTCTTTTAAAACTTCTCATTTAGCTGATGAAATTTCAAATGACCAACAACATAATAATTCATCCTCTTCTGATGAGGATCTATCTGAAACAGAAGATCCTTCCTCAGACATTGACACTGACAAATCTACTTATTTATTTAAAATAGAGTATATGCGCTCTTTATTAATAGAAGTGTTAATTACTTTGGTTATTGAGGTAACCAGTCCTATTGACATTCAGTCTAATAAACGTTTAAATGCTGTTTTTAAACCTCCTGTGGTTTCCCCAGGGGTTTTTCCTATTCCTGAGGCTATTTCTGATATGATTTCTAGGGAATGGAATAAGCCAGGTACTTGTTTTATTCCTTCTTCAAGGTTTAAAAAATTGTATCCTTTACCAGTAAAATCTATAGAGTTTTGGGAAAAAATCCCCAAAGTTGATGGGGCTATTTCTACTCTTGCTAAACGTACCACTAGTCCTATGGAAGATAGCACTTCCTTTAAGGATCCTTTAGATAGGAAGCTTGAATCTTATCTAAGGAAGGCCTATTTATATTCAGGTCATCTTCTCAGACCTGCTATTTCTTTGGCTGATGTTGCGGCTGCATCAACTTTCTGGTTGGAAAATTTAGCGCAACACGAATTGGATTCTGACATATCTAGCGTTGTTCGCTTACTGCAACATGCTAATCATTTTATTTGTGATGCCATTTTTGATATTATCAAAATTGATGTTAGATCCATGTCTTTAGCTGTTTTAGCTAGAATAGCTTTGTGGCTTAAATCTTGGAATGCTGATATGACATCTAAATCTAGATTACTATCTCTTTCTTTCCAAGGTAATAATTTATTTGGTTCTCAGTTGGATTCTATTATTTCAACTATCACTGGGGGAAAAGGAGTTTTTTTGCCTCAGGATAAAAAACCTAAGGGTAAATCTAAGGCTTCTAACCGTTTTCGTTCCTTTCGTCAGAATAAAGAACAAAAACTCAATCCTTCCCCCAAGGAATCTGTTTCCAATTGGAAGCCTTCCTCAAATTGGAATAAATCCAAGCCATTTAGGAAACCAAAGTCAGCCCCTAAATCCGCATGAAGGTGCGGCCCTCATGCCAGCTCAGCTGGTAGGGGGCAGATTAAGGTTTTTCAAGGATTTTTGGATAAAATCTGTCCAAAATCATTGGATTCAGAGCATTTTCTCTCAAGGGTATCGAATAGGATTCAAAGTAAGACCTCCTGTGAGAAGATTTCTTTCATGTAATTAGCAAGAGTCCATGAGCTAGTGACGTATGGGATATACATTCCTACCAGGAGGGGCAAAGTTTCCCAAACCTCAAAATGCCTATAAATACACCCCTCACCACACCCACAAATCAGTTTTACAAACTTTGCCTCCTATGGAGGTGGTGAAGTAAGTTTGTGCTAGATTCTACGTTGATATGCGCTCCGCAGCAGGTTGGAGCCCGGTTTTCCTCTCAGCGTGCAGTGAATGTCAGAGGGATGTGAAGAGAGTATTGCCTGTTTGAATTCAATGATCTCCTTTTACGGGGTCTATTTCATAGGTTCTCTGTTATCGGTCGTAGAGATTCATCTCTTACCTCCCTTTTCAGATCGACGATATACTCTTATATATTTACCATTACCTCTGCTGATTTTCGTTTCAGTACTGGTTTGGCTTTCTACAAACATGTAGATGAGTGTCCTGGGGTAAGTAAGTCTTATTTTCTTTGACACTCTAAAGCTATGGTTGGGCACTTTTTTATAAAGTTCTAAATATATGTATTCAAACATTTATTTGCCTTGACTCAGGATGTTCAACATTCCTTTTTTCAGACAGTCAGTTTCATATTTGGGATAATGCATTTGAATCAATCATTTTTTTCTTACCTTAAAATTTGACTTTTTCCCTGTGGGCTGTTAGGCTCGCGGGGGCTGAAAATGCTTCATTTTATTGCGTCATTCTTGGCGCGGACTTTTTTGGCGCAAAAAATCTTTTCCGTTTCCGGTGTCATACGTGTCGCCGGAAGTTGCGTCATTTTTTGACGTTCTTCTGCGCCAAAAATGTCGGCGTTCCGGATGTGGCGTCATTTTTGGCGCCAAAAGCATTTAGGCGCCAAATAATGTGGGCGTCTTATTTGGCGCTAAAAAAATGTGGGCGTCGCTTTTGTCTCCACATTATTTAAGTCTCATTTTTCATTGCTTCTGGTTGCTAGAAGCTTGTTCTTTGGCATTTTTTCCCATTCCTGAAACTGTCATTTAAGGAATTTGATCAATTTTGCTTTATATGTTGTTTTTTCTCTTACATATTGCAAGATGTCTCACGTTGCATCTGAGTCAGAAGAAACTTCAGGAAAATCGCTGCCTGGTGCTGGAACTACCAAAGCTAAGTGTATCTGCTGTAAACTTTTGGTAGTTGTTCCTCCAGCTGTTGTTTGTATTAAATGTCATGACAAACTTGTTAATGCAGAAAATATTTCCTTTAGTAAAGTACCATTACCTGTTGCAGTTCCCTCAACATCTAATGTTCAGAGTGTTCCTGATAACATAAGAGATTTTGTTTCTGAATCCATTAAGAAGGCTATGTCTGTTATTCCTCCTTCTAGTAAATATAAAAAATCTTTTAAAACTTCTCTTTATCCAGATGAATTTTTAGATGAACATCATCATTCTGATTCTAATGATTCTTCTGGTTCAGAGGACTCTGTCTCAGAGGTTGATGCTGATAAATCTTCATATTTATTTAAAATGGAATTTATTCGTTCTTTACTTAAAGAAGTCCTAATTGCATTAGAAATTGAGGATTCTGGTCCTCTTGATACTAAATCTAAACGTTTAGACAAGGTCTTTAAATCTCCTGTAGTTATTCCAGAAGTTTTTCCTGTTCCAGGTGCTATTTCTGAAGTAATTTCCAGAGAATGGAATAATTTGGGTAATTCATTTACTCCTTCTAAACGTTTTAAGCAATTATATCCTGTGCCGTCTGACAGATTAGAGTTTTGGGACAAAATCCCTAAAGTTGATGGGGCTATTTCTACCCTTGCTAAACGTACTACTATTCCTACGGCAGATGGTACTTCCTTTACGGATCCTCTAGATAGGAAAATTGAATCCTTTCTAAGAAAAGCTTATTTGTGTTCAGGTAAACTTCTTAGACCTGCTATATCTTTGGCGGATGTTGCTGCAGCTTCAACTTTTTGGTTGGAAACTTTAGCGCAACAAGTAACAGATCATGATTCTCATAACATTATTATTCTGCTTCAACATGCTAATAATTTTATCTGTGATGCCATTTTTGATATTATCAGAGTTGATGTCAGGTTTATGTCTCTAGCTATTTTAGCTAGAAAAGCTTTATGGCTTAAAACTTGGAATGCTGATATGTCTTCTAAATCGACTCTACTTTCCCTTTCTTTCCAGGGTAATAAATTATTTGGTTCTCAGTTGGATTCTATTATCTCAACTGTTACTGGTGGGAAAGGAACTTTTTTACTGCAGGATAAAAAATCTTAGGGTAAAAACAGGGCTAATAATCGTTTTCGTTCCTTTCGTTTCAACAAAGAACAAAAGCCTGATCCTTCATCCTCAGGAGCAGTTTCAGTTTGGAAACCATCTCCAGTCTGGAATAAATCCAAGCCTTCTAGAAAAGCAAAGCCAGCTTCTAAGTCCACATGAAGGTGCGGCCCTCATTCCAGCTCAGCTGGTAGGGGGCAGATTACGTTTTTTCAAAGAAATTTGGATCGATTCTGTTCACAATCTTTGGATTCAGAACATTGTTTCAGAAGGGTACAGATTTGGTTTCAAGATAAGACCTCCTGCAAAGAGATTTTTTCTTTCCCGTGTCCCAGTAAACCCAGCGAAAGCTCAAGCATTTCTGAAATGTGTTTCAGATCTAGAGTTGGCTGGAGTAATTATGCCAGTTCCAGTTCTGGAACAGGGGCTGGGGTTTTATTCGAATCTCTTCATTGTACCAAAGAAGGAGAATTCCTTCAGACCAGTTCTGGATCTAAAAATATTGAATCGTTATGTAAGGATACCAACATTCAAAATGGTAACTATAAGGACTATCCTGCCTTTTGTTCAGCAAGGGCATTATATGTCTACAATAGATTTACAGGATGCATATCTGCATATTCCGATTCATCCAGCTCACTATCAGTTTCTGAGATTCTCTTTCCTGGACAAGCATTACCAGTTTGTGGCTCTGCCGTTTGGCCTAGCAACAGCTCCAAGAATTTTTACAAAGGTTCTCGGTGCCCTTCTGTCTGTAATCAGAGAACAGGGTATTGTGGTTTTTCCTTATTTGGGCGATATCTTGGTACTTGCTCAGTCTTCACATTTAGCAGAATCTCATACGAATCGACTTGTGTTGTTACTTCAAGATCATGGTTGGAGGATCAATTCACTAAAAAGTTCATTGATTCCTCAGACAAGGGTAACCTTTTTGGGTTTCCAGATAGATTCAGTGTCCATGACTCTGTCTTTGACAGACAAGAGACATCTAAAATTGATTTCAGCTTGTCGAAACCTTCAGTCACAATCATTCCCTTCGGTAGCCTTTTGCATGGAAATTTTAGGTCTTATGACTGCTGCATCGGACGCGATCCCCTTTGCTCGTTTTCACATGCGACCTCTTCAGCTCTGTATGCTGAACCAATGGTGCAGGGATTACACAAAGATATCTCAATTAATATCTTTAAAACCGATTATACGACACTCTCTAACGTGGTGGACAGATCACCATCGTTTAGTTCAGGGGGCTTCTTTTGTTCTTCCGACCTGGACTGTAATTTCAACAGATGCAAGTCTTACAGGTTGGGGAGCTGTGTGGGGGTCTCTGACGGCACAAGGGGTTTGGGAATCTCAGGAGGTGAGATTACCGATCAATATTTTGGAACTCCGTGCAATTTTCAGAGCTCTTCAGTCTTGCAGGCCCATTTATCAAGCTCCGTATGGAGCTTGAAGGGCCGTGTTTCTGGCGAGTCTTCAGACTCGCCAGAAACACAACTTATGAAGCAGCGGTCAAAAGACCGCTGCTCCATAACCCTGTCCGCCTGCTCTGAACAGGCGGACAGGAATCGCCAGACATCAACCCGATCGAATACGATCGGGTTGATTGACAGCTCCCTGCTGGTGCAATGTTAAATGCGGAGAGCGTATTGCTCTCCGCATTTAGTGAGGTCTTGCGGACCTGATCCGCAGTGTCGGATCAGGTCCGCAAGACCTTTGATAAATGGGCCTGCAAGCCTCTTCTGAAGAGAGAATCGTTTATTTGTTTTCAGACAGACAATGTCACAACTGTGGCATACATCAATCATCAGGGGGGGACTCACAGTCCTCTGGCTATGAAAGAAGTATCTCAAATTCTGGTTTGGGCGGAATCCAGCTCCTGTCTAATCTCTGCGGTTCATTTCCCAGGTATAGACAATTGGGAAGCGGATTATCTCAGTCGCCAAACGTTGCATCCGGGCGAATGGTCTCTTCACCCAGAGGTATTTCTTCAGATTGTTCAAATGTGGGAACTTCCAGAAATAGATCTGATGGCTTCTCATCTAAACAAGAAACTTCCCAGGTATCTGTCCAGATCCCGGGATCCTCAGGCGGAGGCAGTGGATGCATTATCACTTCCTTGGAAGTATCATCCTGCCTATATCTTTCCGCCTCTAGTTCTTCTTCCAAGAGTAATCTCCAAGATTCTGAAGGAATGCTCGTTTGTCCTGCTGGTAGCTCCAGCATGGCCTCACAGGTTTTGGTATGCGGATCTTGTCCGGATGGCCTCTTGCCAACCGTGGACTCTTCCGTTAAGACCAGACCTTCTGTCGCAAGGTCCTTTTTTCCATCAGGATCTCAAATCCTTAAATTTAAAGGTATGGAGATTGAACGCTTGATTCTTGGTCAAAGAGGTTTCTCTGACTCTGTGATTAATACTATGTTACAGGCTCGTAATTCTGTATCTAGAGAGATATATTATAGAGTCTGGAAGACTTATATTTCTTGGTGTCTTTCTCATCATTTTTCCTGGCATTCTTTTAGAATTCCGAGAATTTTACAGTTTCTTCAGGATGGTTTAGATAAAGGTTTGTCCGCAAGTTCCTTGAAAGGACAAATCTCTGCTCTTTCTGTTCTTTTTCACAGAAAGATTGCTAATATTCCTGATATTCATTGTTTTGTACAAGCTTTGGTTCGTATAAAACCTGTCATTAAGTCAATTTCTCCTCCTTGGAGTTTGAATTTGGTTCTGGGGGCTCTTCAAGCTCCTCCTTTTGAACCCATGCATTCATTGGACATTAAATTACTTTCTTGGAAAGTTTTGTTCCTTTTGGCGATCTCTTCTGCCAGAAGAGTCTCTGAATTATCTGCTCTTTCTTGTGAGTCTCCTTTTCTGATTTTTCATCAGGATAAGGCTGTGTTGCGAACTTCTTTTGAATTTTTACCTAAGGTTGTGAATTCCAACAACATTAGTAGAGAAATTGTGGTTCCTTCATTATGTCCTAATCCTAAGAATTCTAAGGAGAAATCGTTGCATTCTTTGGATGTTGTTAGAGCTTTGAAATATTATGTTGAAGCTACTAAGTCTTTCCGAAAGACTTCTAGTCTATTTGTTATCTTTTCCGGTTCTAGAAAAGGCCAGAAAGCTTCTGCCATTTCTTTGGCATCTTGGTTGAAATCTTTAATTCATCATGCCTATGTTGAGTCGGGTAAAACTCCGCCTCAAAGGATTACAGCTCATTCTACTAGGTCAGTTTCTACTTCCTGGGCGTTTAGGAATGAAGCTTCGGTTGATCAGATTTGCAAAGCAGCAACTTGGTCCTCTTTGCATACTTTTACTAAATTCTACCATTTTGATGTGTTTTCTTCTTCTGAAGCAGTTTTTGGTAGAAAAGTACTTCAGGCAGCGGTTTCAGTTTGAATCTTCTGCTTATGTTTTCATTAAACTTTATTTTGGGTGTGGATTATTTTCAGCAGGAATTGGCTGTCTTTATTTTATCCCTCCCTCTCTAGTGACTCTTGCGTGGAAAGATCCACATCTTGGGTAGTCATTATCCCATACGTCACTAGCTCATGGACTCTTGCTAATTACATGAAAGAAAACATAATTTATGTAAGAACTTACCTGATAAATTCATTTCTTTCATATTAGCAAGAGTCCATGAGGCCCACCCTTTTTGTGGTGGTTATGATTTTTTTGTATAAAGCACAATTATTCCAATTCCTTATTTTATATGCTTTCGCACTTTTTTTCTTATCACCCCACTTCTTGGCTATTCGTTAAACTGATTTGTGGGTGTGGTGAGGGGTGTATTTATAGGCATTTTGAGGTTTGGGAAACTTTGCCCCTCCTGGTAGGAATGTATATCCCATACGTCACTAGCTCATGGACTCTTGCTAATATGAAAGAAATGAATTTATCAGGTAAGTTCTTACATAAATTCTGCAGCAATTTGTTGTATTAATTTATTCATTTTTTATATACATGATTTTTATAATCAGTAAATCTTTGTATTATATTTTTACACCTTTTACCTGAAATCTTACAGGGGCCGAGATCAATATATCTTTTATAGATCACATTTATATCACAAAATAATTTGTTCTCACAAAGCATCATTTTATACACAGTAGGCCAATAGGCGCCACCCACACCCTCCACATCAGTATTTTCTTGTTTTTAATTGCACATTGTGAGAAGTACGATCAGTGAGTAGGCCAAGTACGGTGTTCTTTTAGTTCAGTAGACACCACTGTTGTCTGCTTTTTATTCTCAGTCCAGCCCTGATAATGATGTATAAAAAGCAAAGACTAGCCATGTGAATAGCATGCATGTGTATGTACCTGAGATGTCACTCTACAGCAATCAAGTGGCTCTTATCAACCTGTAAGCTTGGTGTCCTTGGTGAGATGCACAAACAAGCTCTTCCTTTTATAATTAATTTCAACACCTTTAATTTAAATTTTTCTCACATAAAATAACATAATGCACTTTTATATGCATGGTATAATATGCTTGAGTTTAGTGACCATAAACTAACACTCGTATTTAGGAGAAAAAGAATTTATAAATAAAGAGGAATACTAAGCAAGGATTCATTATTTTTTTCCCCAGAGTAATCGTCAGATATGACAGGAATGAAACACAGCTGTAGAGTGAGGGTAGCAGACAGTTGTAAAACAATTCAAGCATCAGGGAAAAAGTAAACTATTTCATTAAATACAGGGATATCCATAACTAGGCTTACCAGAAGTCCCACTTTTACTGGGATTGTCCCGGTTTGGAGACGCTGTCCCAGTGTCCCACCCAGTTGTTCATTCTGTCCCAGTAGGGTTGCCACCTCCAGGTTTCAAATCATGTGTCTGGGTTTCAGCCCACCTGTCTGGACTGTGGCTCTCCAGCATAGTTGGATGCTGGTACTTTGTTCGTGTCCTTCAAAGTTTACATTTTGTAATACAGGCTGAGTGAGCAGCATAGGTTTTTTTTTATTTTGTAGTATTACTTGGTTTATTTTTCTAAAAATGTAACACCCCCCCCCCGACCCCTGGTGACATTGCCAGTGATACACCTTTAGGGGAATCATATGGGTATGACCAGGAAGTACAGGCAGGATTTTTGGCCTGGATCTTGCTTTACTTCATGCAGAATAGCATTTTGGCTGTAATCGTCCTGCATTATGGTATAGAGTAGCCTCTTAAACAGCTTTAGCAGGTACGTGTTTCTTTTTTTACTTTCATTCAATGTTGTATTTATGCCTTATCAGTATTTGGCTCTATTCCTTAATTAGACACATAAAACACATATTACACTGCAGATATTACATTGTGAAATTGATAATTATGAAAGTGATATTTATGCTTGATGTTTGGCATTATTTAGAATCTGAGATTTAGATTAATGATTTATTTGCCATGACAACGTAATGGTGTCTTTTTCACTAGGGGGTGGTGTTATGGTCTATTTAAACTGTGTGATTCACTTGTTTGACTGAGGAAGGGTAGAGTATCCACGAAACATTACACACATAAAAGCTACTACTTTAAAAGGACCGGTAATTGCCACGCCCCCTTGACCACACCCCCACTGGCACCGCACCAGGTGGTCCCAGTTTCACCTCTAAAAATTATGGTAAGCCTATCCATAACTCTATACAGGGGAATATTTATACAACATGTTTAGGAAGGCTTCTGGGTAGCCTAAATGCATCTGGTTCTGACCTCCATTTCAGAGTTCTAAATATGTTTGTATTTAGATTAATAAGTAGCATAATCCGCAATATTGGCTGTGAATAGAATATATTTGATTGTCCTTTGGATAAACACAGGCTCTGCGGCGCTCTGTTACACCACTCTCCCTCTTACATCCCGGCACTGCCTGTTACACAGCAGTCCATGCGCTCTTGTTCCGCCCTATCTACTCTACTATCTAGCAGCTATGAATGATAGTAGCTACACAGGCGAGACTTCCGAGCACCTAGCTACCCTGAGCTTTGCACCCCTCAGGATAACACAATTACAGTCAGCAATGAGGATGCTCGCAGCTCCCCTCCTTCAGCTGTCACCCAGACGGCATCAGAGGGTCTCTCCTCCTCCCCCGCCCCTGGTGCAGTGACCGGTTGTATTTGCGCCGCGGCCAAGCTGCTTTCTGGTGTGGTGCACACGGTATGGAGCTAGTTAAGTGTAAATAAATCAGCAAGTGTAAAACTGTTTAATGGGGCAGAATAATCCCTTAAGAGCTGCCTGAAGAAGAGGGAACTATATGCTACATTATGTTGTACTGATTTGAAAACTGTATGACATTATGCTTACTATTTAACATAAGCATGCACTGATATGATATATGCCATAAACACAAAATCTAGTCGAATTAAGCTCTACAGATAAATGTGTTGTTTTCTATTATGAGACATCAGGTTATCAGTGGGGTAACGATAATCTTTTAGTTTAAACCGCTTTGTTAATTTGTCCCAAATAAACTGTGAATTTTGTATAGAAGTTTAGCTCTTACTACTCATTTGATTTTTAAGAATACACAAAAGTTTTTAAATTGGCTTAACATCATAGTCTCCTCGAACTGAACCCATATATTATCCGAATTGGTATGCCATACCATAATGAAGTTTGGGCTAAACTAACAGCATGAATATACTCCACTAAATATGGATCTAAATACAATATAAAAAGTGTGTATATATACATATTGTGTGTGTGTGTGTGTGTGTATGTGTGTGTGTGTGTGTGTGTGTGTGTATACAGTAGAGAGAGAGAGAATATTTTATTTATATATATATATACAGGGAGTGCAGAATTATTAGGCAAATTAGTATTTTGACCACATCATCCTCTTTATGCATGTTGTCTTACTCCAAGCTGTATAGGCTTGAAAGCCTACTACCAATTAAGCATATTAGGTGATGTGCATCTCTGTAATGAGAAGGGGTGTGGTCTAATGACATCAAATCCCTATATCAGGTGTACATAATTATTAGGCAACTTCCTTTCCTTTGGCAAAATGGGTCAAAAGAAGGACTTGACAGGCTCAGAAAAGTCAAAAATAGTGAGATATCTTGCAGAGGGATGCAGCACTCTTAAAATTGCAAAGCTTCTGAAGCGTGATCATCGAACAATCAAGCGTTTCATTCAAAATAGTCAACAGGGTCGCAAGAAGCGTGTGGAAAAACCAAGGCGCAAAATAACTGCCCATGAACTGAGAAAAGTCAAGCGTGCAGCTGCCAAGATGCCACTTGCCACCAGTTTGGCCATATGTCAGAGCTGCAACATCATTGGAGTGCCCAAAAGCACAAGGTGTGCAATACTCAGAGACATGGCCAAGGTAAGAAAGGCTGAAAGACGACCACCACTGAACAAGACACACAAGCTGAAACGTCAAGACTGGGCCAAGACATATCTCAAGACTGATTTTTCTAAGGTTTTATGGACTGATGAAATGAGAGTGAGTCTTGATGGGCCAGATGGATGGGCCCGTGGCTGGATTGGTAAAGGGCAGAGAGCTCCAGTCCGACTCAGACGCCAGCAAGGTGGAGGTGGAGTACTGGTTTGGGCTGGTATCATCAAAGATGAGCTTGTGGGGCCTTTTCGGGTTGAGGATGGAGTCAAGCTCAACTCCCAGTCCTACTGCCAGTTTCTGGAAGATACCTTCTTCAAGCAGTGGTACAGGAAGAAGTCTGCATCCTTCAAGAAAACATGATTTTCATGCAGGACAATGCTCCATGACACGCGTCCAAGTACTCCACACCGTGGCTGGCAAGAAAGGGTATAAAAGAAGAAAATCTAATGACATGGCCTCCTTGTTCACCTGATCTGAACACCATTGAGAACCTGTGGTCCATCATCAAATGTGAGATTTACAAGGAGGGAAAACAGTACACCTCTCAGAACAGTGTCTGGGAGGCTGTGGTTGCTGCTGCACGCAATGTTGATGGTGAACAGATCAAAACACTGACAGAATCCATGGATGGCAGGCTTTTGAGTGTCCTTGCAAAGAAAGGTGGCTATATTGGTCACTGATTTGTTTTTGTTTTGTTTTTGAATGTCAGAAATGTATATTTGTGAATGTTGAGATGTTATATTGGTTTCACTGGTAAAAATAAATAATTGAAATGGGTATATATTTGTTTTTTTGTTAAGTTGCCTAATAATTATGCACAGTAATAGTCACCTGCACACACAGATATCCCCCTAAAATAGCTATAACTAAAAACAAACTAAAAACTACTTCCAAAACTATTCAGCTTTGATATTAATGAGTTTTTTGGGTTCATTGAGAACATGGTTGTTGTTCAATAATAAAATTAATCCTCAAAAATACAACTTGCCTAATAATTCTGCACTCCCTGTATGTGTGTGTGTGTATGTATATATATATATATATATATATATATGTGTGTGTGTGTAATATATATATATATATATATATATATATATATATATATATATATATATATATATATATATAATATAGATACATAAATTATCTAGGTTTTTTTTTTTTTTAGTACAGCTTAGTAACATTTTGTTAATACTAGCAATGGTATGGTATGATATGGGGGGGGGGCAAAATGAAATCCTAGCACCAGCCCTGGATAAATACGAGGTATAATCTGTAATATATTTAATATATTTGGAATTGCTGAGAAAGGTGCATGTCTGTAAATAGAATAACCAGACACACGGCCAGTTACTAAGCATAAATATGCACTCTTGGAAGGTCTCTACAAAATGGGGATTTAAATGAGTATATATATAGGACTAGTGATCCCATTTACTCCTGCAGTATCAAGCTGACCTTCTGCTAATGCCAGACAAAAGCTAAAATTAATAATTGTTTATTATAAACTTCCTTTCTTGGATAGCCATGTGCATCGTAATATTAGCACAGGAAAGATGTAGCATAGGTTTTTTTATCCTGCTGTCAGAGGCTTCCTGTGCGCCAGCATTACATTTGTACCAGCAAGTGTGAAATAGAGATACAAAAACCAAACAAAAATTTAATCAGCTTTTCCATTTTAACCCCTTAAGGACTGGGCATTTCAGACAGAAACTCCCCAAAAGACCAGAGCATTTTTAGCATTTTTGCTATCACTCCATTTAAACAGAAATAGAGCCTTTTTTATATTTACCTATCAAAGCTATATATATTTTTTATCTAGGCCCATTTTGGTATATTTCATGCCACCATTTCACCGCCAAATGCGATCAAATAAAAAAAAAAAAACTTCTTCACAATTTTAGGTTTCTCACTGAAATTATTTACAAACAGCTTGTGCAATTATGGCACAAATGATTGTAAATGCTTCTCTGTGATCCCCCTTGTTCAGAAATAGCAGACTTATTGCTTTTTGGTAATTAGAAGGCCGCTAAATGTCGCTGCGCACCACACTTGTATTATGCCCAGCAGTGAAGGGGTTAATTAGGTAGCTTGTAGGGTAAATTTTAGCTTTAGTGTAGAGATCAGCCTCCCACCTGACACATTCCACCCCCTGATCCCTCCCCAACCCCCCTCAAACAGCTCTATTACCTCCCCCACCTTACAATTGTCACTGCCTGCCAATATGAAAAAAAAAGCCTTTTCTTTCTAATGACACGGTGAGTCCACGTATCATCTTAATTACTATTGTTAGTTTCACTGACCTGCAGGAGGAGGCAAAGAGCACCACAGTAAAGCCCCTTACCAACAACCCCCAGCCATTCTCTTTGCTTGTAGTTGCATTGAGGTGGTAAAGTTAGGTGTCTGATTTTTCAATCAAGAGTTTGTTAGTTTTAGAGCAGAACAGGTTTGTTCTGATCTTTCCTCGGGTTTAGCCGTAGTCCACTTCAGTATCTTCAGAAGAGCAGTGGTGGCTTTTAAGATTTTGGGAACTTGGGGGGTATAATCCCCTCTGTGCCTCCCAGGTTGTTTGATGCTGCCCCTTTTTACTTAGTTTACTTAGTTTACTTAGTCTTCTTTTTTTCTGTATTCACAGGTCCATGTTAGGAAGGAACCCTTTCAAACCTAGTGTGCTTCCTTGCTGCCGGGCAGTCTGTGATGGAGGTAAGTGCTATTTTTATTTTTCTGAGAGGAGCACAGAAAAGTTTTAGCACTTATGGGGTTAATTTGGAATATCAATTCTGCTTATGTGCAGTTTTTTATTAGGCAGAATTTGTTTTTCTTTCTGTGGGGGACTGTGTGAGGAGGGCTCTGTTAAGAGTGCTATATAGCTCTCTTTGTATTTGGCTTTTTTATCTGATTAAGGTATTTCAGTACTAAGGTTGTTTTATTCCCTTTTTGAGGAGGTTACTGGAGCTGCAGTAATTATTTTCCTCAGCGGTTCTTTGGAGCGTGTCGCGTCACACTCTTTCTGTTTCTCCAGGCGGCTGTATGTAGGGTTTAGTTTCATTCCGGCCAGGAGGTGGTGAGGCACGCCCACGATGGACGGAGTTACTGTGGCGTGAGTTTTCGCGCATTCTTCTCTTAGTACTTAAGAGCTGTGAGCTGCGGTCTGCTTGTTTCAGTGCAGTCCGGGTGTTGTTGAGTCCGGATTGATTTGCTTGTTCCGGTTTGAGGAGGTCAGGTAAGCACCTCAGCAAGGTTTTGTGGAGGTGTGCTGCAGGGGTCCTGGGTTCATTGTTCAGTGTGTCAATACTTTTTTACTTTTTCTTAAAGTGATAATGGTTTTTATTTCTAATAAAAATATTTTGAATTTTTTATTTTTATTTTGGATTTGTGTGCTTGAGATGGACCAAGAAGACTTGCAGGCTGTTATTTGTTCCCGATATCTAGATGCTAATGTGGAACCTCCTATCCCTTTTTGTTCCTCATGTGTAGAGAGAACATTGCATCACAGGGATAGGCTTTTTGACTCTGAGCCACCTTTTGCTTGGGAGACTGTTGTTCAGGAGTATCCTGTTCAAGCTGCAATGCAGCTTTCTCCCCAATCATCCCAATCTCAATCCTCCTCACATGCAGTGCCCTGCGTTTCGTCGCAGGTTGGTTTTTCTTTGCAGGATATGGTTACTCATATATCCTCTGCTGTATCTGAGGCTTTGTCTGCTTTTCCTGGGTTGCAGGGTAAGCGTAAAAGGAGTTCTGATTCTATAGTGGCTATTTCTAATCTTTCTTCCCATAGGAATAAGGAAGATGATATGTCAGTAGCGTCTGAAGGTGAAATTTCAGGTTCTGATAGTGTGACTCCTTTGGCTGATTCTGAGGTTGTTTCTTTCAGATTTAAGCTGGAGCACCTCCGTTTGTTACTCAGGGAGGTTTTGGCTACTTTGGATGACTCTGATTAGATGATCATAGTTACTCCCAAGAAGGTTAGTAAACGTAAAAAATATTTTTTGAGGTTCCTTCTGTGGCGGAAGTTTTTCCTGTTCCAGATCGTGTTTCAGAAATTATTGCACGGGAATGGGAGAAGCCTGGAATTCCCTTTTTTCTCCTATTTTAGGAAGAAGTTTCCTGTTGCGGACTCTGTTAAGGAATCTTGGCAGATGGTTCCTAATGTAGAGGGAGCTATTTCCACTTTAGCTAAGAGGACCACTATTCCTATTGAAGATAGTTGTTCTTTTAAGGATCCCATGGATAAGAAGTTGGAAGCTTTACTTAAAAAGATCTATGTTCATCAGGGGTTTCAATGACAACCTGCGGCATGTATTGCAACACTTACCAGTGCGGCTGCTTATTGGCTTGATGCATTGTCTGATTCTATTCAACGGGAATCTCCTCTGGAGGAGATTCAGGATAGAATTAAGGCTTTAAAATTGGCTAATTCTTTTATTGCGGATGCTTCTTTACAGGTCATCAAGTTGAGAGCAAAAATTTCCGGCTTTGCTGTTTTGGGCAAGGCTTTATGGTTAAAGTTTGGTCTGCGGATGTATCCTCTAAATCTAAGCTTTTATCCATTCCTTACAAGGGGAAGACCTTGTTTGGGCCTGGTTTGGCTGAGATTATTTCTGATATCTCTGGAGGGAAGGGGCATTCTCTTCCTTAGGATAGGAGAAATAAACAGAAGGGTCGGCAGAGTAATTTTCATTCCTTTCATAACTTCTCTGGTAAGTCTTCCTCCTCCTCCAAGCAGGATCAGTCCAAGCCCTCTTGGAAGTCAAATCAGTCCTGGAGCAAGGGGAAGCAATCTAAGAAGCCCGCTACTGACTCAAAGTCAGCATGAAGGGTTTGCCCCTGATCCGGGAATGGATTGCATGGGGGGCAGGCTGTCTTTGTTTGTTAAAGCCTGGGTAAAGGATGTTCCAGATCCCTGGGTGGTAGATATTGTGCCCCAGGGATACAAACTGGAGTTCAAAAATCTTCCTCCCAGGGGCAGGTTTCATCTGTCAAGGTTATCTGTAAACCAGATAAAAAGAGAGGCATTCTTAAGTTGTGTTCAGTATCTTTCCGACATGGGAGTGATAGTTCCTGTTCCAGTTCAGGAGCAGGGACTAGGTTTCTATTCCAATCTGTTTATTGTTCCAAAAAAGGAGGGAACTTTCAGACCCATCCTGGATCTCAAGTGTGTAAACAAGTTCCTCAGAGTTCCGTCTTTCAAGATGGAGACTTTTTGGTCAATTCTTCCTCTGGTTCAAGAAGGTCAATTCATGACTACAGTAGATCTAAAGGATGCATATCTGCATATTCCCATTCACAAGGATTATCACAAGTTTTTGAGATTTGCTTTCCTACACAAGCATTTTCAGTTTGTGGCTCTTCCTTTTGGTATTGCAACAGCTCCCAGGGTGTTTTCAAAGGTTCTGGGTGCGTTGCTGGCAGATTGCAGGGGGTTGCGGTAGCTCCTTGTCTGGACGACATTCTAGTTCAGGCCCCATCTTTTCAACTAGCAAACTCCCACACGGAGTTGTTGTTGTGTTTTCTGCACTCCCATGGTTGGATTGTGAATTTAGGAAAAAGTTCCTTGATTCCGGCTACAAGAGTGGTATTCTTGGGAACCATTATAGATTCTCTGGAAATGAAGATCTTTTTGACAATAGCAAGGAAGTAAAACATGTTCAATTCATGTCTGGCTCTTCAGTCATCCCCTCGGCCGTCGGTGGCCCAGTTTATGGAGGTTATTGGTCTGATGGTTTCGGTCATGGACATCATTCCGTTTGCCCGGTTTCATCTCAGACCTCTGCAGTTATGCATGCTGAGACAGTGGAACAGGAATTATACGGAGATTTATTCTATTTTTGTTTTCTGGTATTGATCAAATAAAGCACTTTCAAATAATTTATTAACAGATTTTAAGGCCTACCATTATTTTTTTAATATTATTTCTTACAAACAAATGCTTTAGATACTAACCTTGCCTTGTTCTAGGCGTCGCTGAAATTGAAACCTTTGGCTACTGGGTTAAAAGTTTGGCCAACTTAAAGGAAGGGACAAAAAATGCAAACATTTATGATTGCCCTATTGCTTGTAAGAAAGTGTTTAACACTTGCAAAAGGATTCAAAGCCTAGTAAAATTCCGCTCCAGAGCACTAGCTAAACCCATCTGGTGAGCCAATAACAAGAGACATATGTGTGTAGTCATAAATCAGCAGCTAGCTCCCAGTAGTATTGCCGCTCCTGAGCCTACATAGGAATGCTTTTTAGCAAAGGCTACATTGAGAACGTCAATTTGATGATAGAAGTGAATTTAAAGTGTCTAAAAATTATATACTGTATCTGAATAATGAGTTTGATTTTGACTTTAATGTACCTTTAAAAAAACTCTCAGAGTTGTTATTACCCTGAATCCATTTGCATCCATGTAAGATGAACTATATAAGCTTTACTAATTTGGCTGGTGCTAATCAGTACTAAAACAAAAATATCATGGGGAGGCGTGCGCTAATTATTTATTCTCTTCTCTTTTGCAGCGCTCATTTTTTCATATACAAAGATATTTTGAAGGGCATAAAACCCTGGGACTGTGTCACTTTAAATGTATGTTTTTATTGCTGATAACATTGAAATAATGTTTTTTTTTTCTTCCTTCTGCAGGCTCAGTTTTCACACATTGGCGCCTCCCTTCACGCTCGGACGCCGTATATCTACAGAGTTCCAGACAAGGCAAAACTGGTGTTTTTATTTGTTAATTTGCTCTATGGAATCGTTCACCAGCTTTTGGCCCATAGATGTGTAAATAATCCTGAGTTCTTTATGAAGGCGCGATCAGAAACTAAAACAGACTGAATCTCTCTTGTTGTGCATCTGGTGGGCATTGGACACAGTAAGCAGGGAACAATATTTAAGGTCACCTGTTACCTGTTGTGTGAAGAAATGAATTGGTAGATGTGTCACAAATTAAATGTTAGACATGCTACATATTTTCAGTTGTTTTATAATTGTACAAAGTTTTGAATTTAAAGAATTCCAAATCTTTTTATGCTATAGTATTTTTGTAATCTTAAGGACTAATGTATTATAAGCATCTGATACCTTTTGATTCTTTATGTCAATTTTAAGGTGGTGTTAATACTTGAACATCTGCAACTGTTTTCTTGTCGTTAAATGCAAAGTTTATTTAGTTACTGTTGATTTATTTTATTATATAACTGATAAAATACAGTGTAAATAGGACAAGACCTAAGTGTTGTGCTACTTGTAATATTTCAGTTCTTGTGTCTTGTCCAGCACTGAACAGGAACATATTGCACCGGGGGTAAGGACTACATTTAATGTAGGGGTTAAAGAAAATATTGTGCTTGTCTTCAGTATATAACAATATCTGAACATCAAAAAGTTTTATCAGTGGGTTTTTACAGTGATCACAATCCTAAAATGCTTCTTTTGATAACAGCCCTTAAGCACGAAACTAACATAAAATTAATATTTGTCTAGTTAAAGGGACAGTCATCTTGATTATTTTCTTGTTTAAAAAGATAGATAACACTGTTACTACCCATTCCCTAGCTTTGCATAACCAACATTCTTATATTAATATACTTTATAACCTCTAAGACTGCCTGCTGACCACTCCCTATCTCAATGTTTTGTTTTTACAATCTTGCACAACAGCTAGATAGTGCTAGTTCGTGTGTGCTAAATAGATAACATTGTACTCACTCCCATGGGGAGAAATGGTTTCAAAAGAACCAGCACTGGTTGGCTAAAATGCAAGATTGTAAAAAGCAGAAAAAAATGAGATAAGGGGGCAGTCTGCAGAGGCTTAGATACATAAAGGTAAAAAGTATATTAATATAACTGTGTTGGTTATGCAAAACTGGGAAATGGGTAATAAAGGGATTATCTATCTTTTTAAACAATAACATAAGGGACAGTCTAGTCAAACTAAACTTTCATGATTCAGATAGGGCATGCAATTTTAAACAACTTTCCAATTTACTTTTATCATCAAATTTGCTTTGTTCCCTTGGTGGTTTTTTAAAAGCTAAACCTAGGAAGGCTCAAACTGATTTCTAAACCGTTGAAAACCGCCTCTTAGCTCAGAGCATTTTGAAAGTTTTTCACAGTTAGACAGTACTAGTTCATGTGTGTCATATAGATAACATTGTGCTCACTCCCGTGAAGTTATTTAGGAGTCTGCACTGTTTGGCTAAACTGCATGTCTGTCAAAAGCACTGAGATAGAGGGCAGTCTGCAGAGGCTTAGATACAAGGTAATCACAGAGGTAAAACATAAATTAATATAACTGTGTTGGTTATGCAAAACTGGTGAATGGGTAATAAAGGGATTATCTATCTTTTTAAATAATAAAAATTCTGGTGTAGACTGTCCCTTTAAATAGACTTTCCCTTTATTCTTACAATATTGTTATAAAAACATAAAATGGACGTGATTAAAAAAAAAAAAATGTCAATATTGGGGGGGGGGGTAAAATTTCACCAGTGATGTGTGGTAAGATCAGTGGCTTTTACCTTTCCATATAGCAAAGCAAAAAAGTTTGCCTGTTGTTGAAAGCAAATAAATGAAATTTATCACGGTCTAAAACAATTGCTGGACAAGAAATATACTCTCTATGCAGTTTGCAAGGATCGGCAGTGCAGAAACATTATTACTTGAGTGAGGGATGAAACTGCCAAAGAACAATTATGATTAGAATGTAGGTGGTACACGTGAAATAATATATAACTTGTGGGACAGTGTTTGCAACAGATATTGCAGTGTGTGTGACTATAGTTTGTAGATTAGAAGAGCTTATGATATAACTTATAAGTCAGTGTTGCAAAAAATGTGACTGTGATACATATATATAAAAGAAAGTAAGTGGATATCCTTATTGGATATGTGTATACATTAATAATATTCCCTATGTGATACACTGCTTAGGTTGTGTTAAAAGAATACAGTAAAAGCATAGAAGGGAATAACTTAAGGTACAGTGGAATTTGACATCTAAATAATAAAGTGAAATAAAACAAATATAAAAAGTGACTAGACTTTAATACCAAGGTGTGGGTGTAACCTACACAGAACTTTAATACCAACGTGTGGGTGTAACCTACACAGAACTTTAATACCAAGGTGTGGGTGTAACCTACACAAAAAGCGGAAAACAAACTTGCAAATCAAGAAAAAATATATATTTAATAAGCTAAAAGAAAATGTTTTTAGTGAATTATATTGATTTAAAACCGATCTAATAGCGCTTAGTTTTTCAGGGTACAAGTACAATGAAACAGATTTTTAATAGATGTGCCTTATTATTACAAAATGTAAATACAATTTGCACAATTTGACTGATACGGAAACGACTGAAATACCTTTAGATAAGCAATGATTGGCCAATCTTAAAGAGTTATGATTAGTATGCGAATCCTCAAAAAATACAATGTAAAAAACTAAAATATGTAATAAAAGTCCTATTGATAGGTATTCAAATACAAAAAAAAAAAAAAAAAGAGTAGCATAAAGTCCCTAGGCTGGTAGAAAAAATAAAGGAGGCTGGTAGAAAAAATAATAATAAAGTCCGGTAGGAAAAATAAATAAAGGTAAAATCCAGCATATTTCTAGGTGTGAGGATCCGAGAAAAGATAGGTGGTAGTTGGAACCTGTAAAGAAAGGGAAAAAAAAAATACTGCACAAAAGAGATCAAAAAACAAGTTCTGAGGTTAGAAATGTGCTCACCGTATTAAACAGTTACTCTGGCTGGTATGTCAATTAGCAATGGATGTCTACGCGTTTCAGCCTACAGCGAGGCCTTTATCAAGACTATACCAGCTTTAGTTGAATGGAAAATATTTAAATGCTTGTGTGACCTATCACAGGTAAGGGGCGTGTTGTAGTGACGTAACGTCTTATATATGGTTACCTATATGTAGGTGTGTAGTTGAAGTTCATTCTGTCATTTTGAAATTGGGTATTTGCGTAGTCAGCTTAATGTGATCGTGCTAGCATCAGAAACAAAAAAATGTTTCAAATGAGTGCCCATATGCTTTTCCGCTTTAATAATTCAGAAAAGCTAAAGAGATGTTATTTATATATGAGTAAAGGGAGAAAAAGACAAACATTATCGATATCAGTAGCAAGAAAATGAATGACATAAGCACAGTTAGTATTAGGAGTTTTGCTCCGTTTATGAAAATATATAATGAATAGTTTCTTACGGAGTATGGCAAGTGGTTGCGGAGGACAATGACTTTCGTACATGAATTGGGGGGGAGGGGTTTCAACTGGCGCTTATTCAGTAATCAATACATATGAATAAGGAGATGGACTTATCGTTATGATTAATAGTGATGGTATCATTGGTCAAAAGCAATTAGTCATGTTGCCACTATGAAAGAGACGTAACCTGCATCTGGCAAATGAGTTTTGTTAGATACATTTAGGAGGTAAGAGCAATTATTCCTGCACGAGATAAAACACAAGTATAAAGGTTTATGTCATATAAAAATAATTATATAAAGAATTATATAGAAATCCCACATAGGAATATTGCAAACACAACGTATACATAGTGAACACATTTTGTGTTAGAAACATATGGTAGAAGCAACCAATTAAATACATTAAAGGTGTGTTATATTTAAAATAGACAGTAGGATATATAAAAATTACATTATAAAAACACAATATAGAATCACAATATAAAAGCACAATATAAAAGCAATATAGAAACAGCCCGAGTCGGTGAGACACATTAATAAATAAAAAAGGTTATTTATTAAAATATATATAGAAATATTGAAAAATAACATTAGGATGGATGAATCTATTCCGTATAAAATACAGAGAATTCTATAAAGATACAGGAAATTTTATGAAAGTACAGAAACATCAGAAACATCCAAAGATGGAAGTTAAAAAAACATCTTAGGCCATCAGTATTACTATGTGAAGATAGTGTGGCTAAAATAACATTAGTACACTTATATTTTATATGATATAGATGTAGTATATGCGTAGATGGAATACAGTGGTACTACTGGGGGTGTAGATTTCAAATATCATATTTGAGTGTATTTTTCTGATCTGTTTATGTAGATTACACCTGTAAACTTCGAAATGGCTGAGGGACATACAAAAATACCCTAGAGCAAAGACAGGTAGAGGCTCAAACATATTGACATAAGACTTTATGGTTCTAGGGGGAACTACAATAGATGTGCAATTTCAAACTCCGCATTCAAGCCTTTTGGATGGATACTGTCAAGTTCAAAAATCAATTTATATTTAGTGTGGAGGAGCTTTTTTTCAAAGTTACCTCCTCTCCAATCTTTCTGTAGTTTTTGTAGCCCCATAAATTTTAGGGTTTTGGTATCTCCTTTATGTACCTCTTTAAAATGTTTATATAGAGGTACATCATCTGCATTCCTTCTATTTTTAGGAGGTGTTCCCTGATACGGTCTTTGAGAAATCTGCTTGTCTGACATACATATTGGAGCCCACAGGGACATTCCAATAGATATATTACTCCTTTGTCTTTACAACGAATCATTTGGTTAACTTTAAACTTTTCTTTGGTAATAAATTATTCAAAGAAGTCCTTCTTTCGGCCATGTTTGCATGCCTTGCACTTATGGCATGGGAAAAAACCTTTGAGTGTACAGTAGGGGCCAAAATAGTTTCAAGATTTTTTGTTTTTTTGTTTATGAAATGCGGTTTATTGCTCAGCTTTTCTCCTATGATATTGTCTTCTTTAAGGATGTTCCAGTGCCTCTTTATAATTCGTTCAATCTTATGTTTGTCTTGACTATACTCTGTGATGAATGGAACATCTATATATGGTTGAGTACCAGACGTATCTTTAGCTTTATTGTTGAGTAAAGTACTTCCATCAATCTTATCGACTTCTTCAATGGCATTATTAACCACATCTGTGCTGTAGCCTCTTTCTTTAAACCGATCCACAAGTATTTTGGATTGAAGATGCCATTCACCTGGTTGGAAACAATTTTTCTTAACCCTCATGAGTTTTCCTTTTGGAAAATTACTAATCCAATTCTTATGATGGCAGCTTTTTTGATGGATGTAATTACTACAGTCCACTGGTTTGAAAAATGTGGAGGTGTTAATTACTCCTTCATGGGAATCTATTTTTAGATCCAAAAAATTAATCTGATGGTGTGAGTAATGGTAAGTGAATTTCAAATTTACCATGTTATTATTCATCACATCTAAAGTGTGGTTAAGATCTTCTAGACTCCCTTTCCATACCATCAAGATGTCATCAATGTGTCTGCGATAGAGGACCAAGTCCGCACTCGCTGGGCAGGAATCCCAAAATATGGATTCCCACCTTCCCATGTATAAGCTAGCATAGCTTGGTGTGAACTTGTTCCCCATCGCTGTACCACATTTTTTATTATAAAACCTGCCATTGTAGTGGAAGTAGTTATGGGTTAGTATGTAATTAATTCCATTAAGGATAAACTCTTTCTGTAGTGTGGGCATACTGTGATCTTTATCTAAGAAATATTCAACTGCTTTAAGCCCCTCGTCATGGGGGATGCAAGTGTATAGGGATGTTACATCACACGTTGCCCAAATATATTCCTTTTTCCATGTTATTTTGTTCAAAGTGTTTAATACTTCAGTGGAATCTCTAAGGGAAGATGGTAGAGTTTTCACAAAAGGTTGCAGATGTTTATCTATATAGGCTGACAGATTGCTCGTCAAGGATCCAATACCTGAAATTATTGGTTTTCCGGGTGGGTTTTTTAAATCTTTGTGGATTTTCGGTAGCTGATAGTAAACGGGTATTTTTGGAAAATTGATATTGAGATATTGGAATTCTTTGGAATTTAGAATCCCTTCTTCTTTAGCTTCCAATAGTAGTCTGTCCAAATCCTTTTTATATGTGGTAGTTGGATCACCTTCCAGGACCTCATAGGTAGTGTTGTCTGGTAGGATCCTTAGTGATTCTCTTGTGTAGTCTTCTTTGTTCAGGACTACTAGCCTTCCACCTTTGTCAGCTGGATTGATTATTATATCCTGGTTGGATTCCAAACTCCTGATGGTGTCCAATTGTTTGTTTGTAAGGTTGTATTTACAGTTGCTCTTTCTTCTTAGCTTTTTGATGTCGTTGCATACGTCTTTTTCAAAAGCATCTATGGATGTGCCCTTGCTCGTTAAGGGGTAAAATGTAGTTTTTGGACATAATTGAGTATGTATATAGGTATCATTACTTTGTATTGGTGGATTGTGGGGAAAATTCCCCAAAGGAGATTTAAGAAAAAACCTTTTTAGCGTTAGCTTTCTCATCAGATCTTTGACACTCAGGTATGTCTGAGGTGCTTCACAATTTGATAAGTTAAAGGGACAGTCAACAATAGAATTTTTGTTTTAAAAGATAGATAATCCCTTTATTACCCATTCCCCAGTTTTGCACAGCCAACATGGTTATATTAATAAACTTTTTACCTCTGTGATTACCTTGTATCTAAGCATCTTCTGACAACCCCCTGATCACATGACTATTATCTATTGAATTGCATTTTAGCCAATTAGTGCTGTGTTGAGCTGACTCTTAAATAACTCCCCTGGTGTAAACACAATGCTATCTATATGGCCCACATGAACTAGCAGTCTCCTGTTGTGAAAAACAAATTAAAAACATAAATTATGCATACCTGATAATTTAATTTCCATCTGTATGGGAAGAGTCCACAGCTGCATTCCTTACTTGTGAGAAAAACTTAACCTGGCCACCAGGAGGAGGCAAAGACACCCCAGCCAAAGGCTTAAATACCTCCCCCACTTCCTCATAACCCCAGTCATTCTGCCAAGGGAACAAGGAACATTAGGAGAAATATCGGGTGAAAAAGGTGCCAGAAGAAAAATTTTCAAATTTAGGGCCGCCCATCGGAGAACACGTGCGGGAGCTGTGGACTCTTCCCATACAGATGGAAATTAAATAATCAGGTAAGCATAATTTATGTTTTCCATCTTAATATGGGAAGAGTCCACAGCTTCATTCCTTACTTGTGGGAAACATATACCCAAGCTCTAGAGTACACGGAATGCTAACGGGAGGGAAAAAAGAGAGGCGGACCCTAATCTGAGGGCACCACAGCCTGCAAATCCTTTCTCCCGAAGGCTGCTTCAGCAGAAGCAAAAAACATCAAACTTGTAACATTTTGGAAAAAGTATGTAAGGAGAACCAGATAGCTGCCTTACAAATCTGATCCACAGAGGCCTCATTTTTGAAGACCCAAGAGGGAACCACTGCTCTCATAGAATGAGCAGTAATCTTCAGAGGAGGCTTATGTCCCGCTGTTTCTATGCTAAACGGTTGGGACTCCTCGGACAAAAAGATAAGGAAGTCGAAGAGGCCCTTTGACCTCTACCCTTCCCGGAAAAGAGAACGAACAAAGAAAGAGGTGTGATTAGAGTGGGAATTGATGTCACCAGATTGAGGGAGGGGCTTAGGTCAGTTTGTCTGTGTCTTAGTTAGTGAGATCAATGCTACCAGATGTATGTTCCCATGCTCTACAATAAAATAGAGTTGTACCATCCTTGCTGTGTCCTGCATGTGTCCTGCATCTCATGACATGGTGTCAGAAGTTCTTGCCTGCGCTTCTGTTTCCTGATCGACGACAAAGCTTGGTCCACTGAAGCTTGGTCCACATGGCGTCAGCCGTTTCAACACTTCAGGATTGCTTCCAAGCTGGACAAGGAGAGTGGTGAAGTACAAGTTCATTCTCTTTTATACTCTATGGGGAAAGATGTGGAGCCAGTGTTCAATGCTTTTACTTTCCAAGAAGGGGAAGAATTTGACTTTGAAATAGTTATGAATAAACTCAGTGCCCACTTTGTGCCCAAAAGAAATGTGATTCATGAGAGGGCTTGTTTTCACAAGCGTGCTCACTAAAGCTACATTTAGAGTCTGATTTAACATTAGATGGTGCTATTAGGATGGCCCGCCAGAGTGAACTGGTGAAAAAGCAAAGTGCTGATCTGAGGTCTGAGAGTATTGTGGATGAAGTGCAGCAGTTCAGGAGAGCTGCCAGTGAAAGGCACAGTGTGAGCGGTAGACCTAGGGCAACAGATAGACCCAGAAGTGGATGGGCACAGCATGCCCAATGCACATCTGTATCTCATCTCATGTCACTCTCCCTCTTGCTTTTACTAACTGCTGGTGACATCTCCCCTAATCCTGGTCCCCAACAACTGCCTAGTCGTGCTCATCCATGTGTACCATCCCACAGACTCAAAAAACAAAACTCTGACAACCTTAATCACATTCCTCTTGCATCAAAAGCCACTACCCCTTTCACTTTTGCACTCTGAAACTCTCGCTCTGTTTGCAACAAACTCACTTCTATACATGACCTCTTTATCTCCCACTCCCTCAACCTTCTGGCCCTAACAGAAACCTGGCTCTCTCCCCTAGACACAGCATCCACTGCTGCTCTGTCACATGGGGGTCTCCACTTCAGCCACACTCCTAGGTCTGGTAATAGACAAGGAGGTGGTGTAGGTATTTTACTTTCCTCTCGTTGCACCTTTCAACAAATACATCCCATCTCTTCCCTCACATTTTCCTCATTCGAAACCCACATGATTAGCTTATTCTCTCCTCTTTCTATACGTGTTGCAGTCATATACCGTCCTCCTGGCTCCTCAACTCAATTTCTAGATCACTTGGCTGCCTGGCTACCTTATTTCCTTTCCTCAGACACCCCTTCCCTCATTCTTGGTGACTTCAACATCCCTCTTGACAATACCACTGCCTTCTCTGCAAAACAAATAATGCAACTCACTTCCTCTTTCGGTTTGTCACAATGGACTGATTCTCCCACTCACAAAGATGGACACTCCCTTGACCTGATCTTTAGCTATCGATGCACTCTCTCAAACTTCACAAACTCCCCTTTCCTCTTTCTGACCACCATCTCCTTACTTGCAACATATCAGCCCTCCCTACAACTCTCCCTCCTTCTGCTCCTCACACCAAACTTCACAGAAGCATTATGTCATTAGATCAACAACAGCTTTCTAATTCCCTCAAACCTCTCCTCTCATCCTTCTCCTCCTTTTCCTTCCCTGAACAATCTATCTGCCACTATAATTCCACCCTTACATCCGTCCTTGACAATCTGGCCCCTCTTACCATAGCTCGGAAATCAAACACTCATCCTCAGCCCTGGCATACTCCTCTGACACGATACCTATGCAGATGTTCCTGTACTGCTGAGCAGCACTGGAGAAAATCTAGGAGTTCAGCTGATTTTCAACATTACAATTTTATCTTGAACTCCTACTACATTGCCCTTAATTTCCATAAGCAACGCTACTTCTCTACTCTTATCTCTAATCTTTCTTCAAACCCAAAACGTTTGTTCTCCACTTTCAATACTCTTCTCCGCCCTCCCCCACCTCCTAATACAACTTCTCTCTCAACTCAAGACTTTGCCAAACACTTCACTAACAAATTCAACTCCATCAGAAATGAAATCAGCCCTCAACGTAATTCCATTCTCTCACCCCTTCAAATGCTTTCAATCAACCACAACCCACATAACCTTAAACTTAGCTAATTCTCCCCTGTTACTGAGGAAGATGTTTCGGCACTTATACTGCGCTCTCACCTCACTACCTGTCCCCTTGACCCTATCCCCTCACAACTACTCCCCTCCCTCTCTGCCACCCTTACCCCTATACTCACACACACTTTCAACCTCTCCCTCAGCACCAGTATATTTCCCTCATCGCTGAAACATGCACTGGTCACACCTATCCTCAAAAAACCTTCCCTTGATCCTACCTCTCCATCCAACTACCGCCCTATTTCCCTCCTCCTTCTTGCATCAAAGCTTCTCGAAAAACTAGCTTATGCACGCCTATCCCATTTCCTTACAATAAACTCTCTCCTTGACCCATTGCAATCTGGATTTCATCCCCATCACTCCACAGAGACAGCAATTGTTAAGGTTACCAACAGCCTACTTACAGCAAAATCAAAAGGCCACTTCTATCTGCTTATCTTCCTTGATCTGTCCGCAGCCTTTGACACTGTTGACCACCCTCTTTTGCTCCAAACCCTCCAATCCTTCGGCATCTGTGACACAGCCCTCTCGTGGCTCTCTTCCTACCTGTCAAACCGTACCTTTAGTGTAGTCTTCTCTTGGGCCTCCTCTGCCCCGTCACCACTTTCTGTCAGAGTACGGCAAGGCTCTGTCCTTGGTCCCCTTCTCTTCTCAATTTACACGTCATCACTAGGTTCCCTAATAAAGTCCCACGGTTTACAATATCATTTGTATGCCGACAACACCCGAATCTACTTCTCTGCACCAGACCTATCTCCTTCCTTGCTAACCCGTGTCACTGTGTCTCTCACATCTCTAACTGGATGTCCTCTCACTACCTCAAGCTACATCTCTACAAAACTGAGCTCCTTATTTTCCCCCCTTCTTCTAAACTCTCCACCCCCAATCTCTCTAACTGTCGACAACTCCATCATTACCCCTACCGCGCATGCCCGATGTCTCGGGGTCACATTTGACTCAGATCTTTCTTTCATTCCTCACATTCAGTCATTGGCTAAAGCCTGCCGCTTCCACCTTAAAAACATCTCTAAAATTAGACACTTCCTTACACAAGACACAACTAAGATTTTAATCCACTCTCTCCTTCTTTCCCGCCTCGATTACTGCAACTCTGTCCTCTCTGGTCTCCCCACCGGCCGCCTAGCTCCTTTACAATCCATAATGAATGCCTCTGCCAGACTCATCTTCCTTACACGTCGCTCTTCATCTGCTGCACCTCTCTGCCAATCCCTTCACTGGCTTCCTCTTGCCTCTAGGATCAAACACAAAATTCTCATTCTGACATACAAAGCCCTCAACTGCACTGCTTCCCCCTATATCTCAGACCTTGTCTCCAGATACTCTCCCTCCCATCCCCTTCACTCTGCTCGCAACCTCCTACTCTCCTCCTCTCTTGTCACCTCATCACACTCCCGTTTACAGGACTTCTCCAGACTGGCTCCCATCTTGTGGAACTCTGCCTCGCTCCACAAGACTCTCTCCTAGTTTTAAAAGCTTCAAGTGCTCCCTAAAGACTCTACTGCTCAGGGATGCATACAACCTATGCTAACCTTTCTTTATACCAGTTCCTCTCCTCCATTGCTATCCCCTGAACCCCCTTAGCATGTAAGACTAAGAGTCCAGCTTTTTGTAGATCACCTTCTTAAGAGCTGACTACAACAATGCAACTCTTGGCAGGGCTCTCTACCCATTTGATCCCTATAATTGTTTTGATGTACTCCGCATTTGTTTATAGCGCTGCAGAATCTGTTGGCGCTCTACAAATAACTGATAATAATAATAATGATCAGAGTGTCATATGCCCTGCTAAAGACAAAAGATGTAGAAAATGTAACAGGATGGGCCATTTTGAAGTGATGTGTAAGACTGAATATATTGAGATGCAGGTGGGTAGCAACCAGGAGGGTCAAGAAGTGTCCTTTGTGGGGTCTGTTGTTGAACGGCCAGGTTTAGAAGATGATTGGAGGGTTACCCTTACTGTAATGGGAGCCAAAGTTGCCTTTAAGATTGACACCGGAGCAGACATCACTGTAATGTCTCTTGCAGCGTTCATAAAACTGCCTCAACAGCCCCAGCTGACAAAAGTTACAACAAAAGTCCATAGTCCTGGTGGCCGCATTGATTGTGCGGGGAAATCTCTTGCCAGCTGCGAGTAAAAGCAAAGGAAATTCACCATGTGGGTGCATGTGATTTGAGGTCAGTGTGTTAACAACTTATTAAGCAGAAAAGCAGCCTGTGGTTTGGACCTAGTGGCCAGAGTAAATGAGATCTCAGAAGATATGTTTGGTGAATTGGGCCTACTGAATTGCAACCCAGTCCGTATATCACTTAAAGGTGACACAGTTCCATACAGCATTACCACTCCCCGTAGAATTCCGTTCCCGCTCATGCCTCAAGTGGAGAAGGAGCTTCTGCATATGAAGAATATGGGGGTTATTGAAGACGTTGTTGAAGCAACTGACTGGTGTGCCCCCATTGTGCCTGTGGCTAAGAAAAACGGGAAGGTACGTATCTGCGTAGACTTGAAAAGGCTGAATGAGGCAGTGAAGAGAGATATGTGCTGCCGACACTTGAAGACATAGCTCCTAAATTGGCGGGGGGTGAAGTTCTTCTCTACATTGGAGGCTTCTAGCAGCTTCTGGCAGATACCTCTAGATCCAAAGAGCCGCCAACTGACTACCTTCATTACACCAGTAGGTTGGTTTTGTTTTTGCAGACTCCCCTTCGGGATATCTGCTCCTGAAATCTTCCAAAGAGAAAAGAGTTCTCTCCTAAGAGACCACGTGGGCACGACAGTCGCCATGGACGACATCTTAGTGTATGGGTCTACATTGGAGGAACATGATCAGCGATTGAGCTGTGTGCTGCAGACTATCAGAGAGTCTGGGCTGAAGCTAAACAAAGAGAAATGCCATTTTGGGAAAGCTGAGTTATGTTACTTTGGGCATATCATCAATGGGGATGGCATCAAGCCAGACCCCGAGAAAATTTGTGCTAATGAACAGATGAAAAATCCTTCTGATGTACATGAGCTGAGACAAATATTGGGCCTTGTAAATTATGTGGGCAGGTTCCTTTCAGATTTATCCACAATACTACACCCTATCACAGAGTTACTAAAGAAAGATGTTGCCTGGGTCTGGGGACCTTCACAGTAAGAATCTTTTATGCAGGTCAAGTCCCTGCTGGGGTCTGCCCCAGTGTTGGGGTTCTACGACCCTTCCAAAAAGACTGTGGTTAGTGCTGATGCGAGCAGTTATGGGTTAGGGGCCGCCCTCCTGCAGCTGAATGAAAACGAACTACAGCCCATCACCTACTGTTCCCGTACACTGACGGCTGCTGAGTCAAATTACGCCCAAATTGAGAAAGAGTGCCTGGCTGCAGTTTGGGCCTGTGAGTGCTTTCAGCATTACCTAGTGGGTTTAGAGAAATTTAGTCTGGAGACTGATCATAAACCTCTAGTCCCTCTAATCAATTCCTATGATATTGACAAAACACCCCTAAGATGCCAGAGACTTCTAATGAGGCTGCTCAGATTCAACGTTCAGGCAGTGCATGTGCCGGGGAAACAACTGGTTGTGGCAGATACACTATCCAGGCTGAAGAGTCTTCAACGGAATCAGATGTGAAAGTGTATGTAGATTCAGTTCTGGCCTCCAAATCCATTTCTTCAGGGAAGCTAGAACAAATATAGAAAGAGACATATTTAGATACAGACCTTCAAGAAGTTATAAAGTACATAAAAGAAGGTTGGCCCGAGAGTCGGGCAGCCTGGATGTCTTTAAATTCTTACCAGTCAGAAAGGTCGCAGCTCACGTAGCTGGATGGGTTGGTGCTGTTTCAGGACCGCATTGTCATTCCTGTTAGCATGCGGCAGGAGATATTAAACAGGATTCACGATGGCCACTTAGGCATTACAAAGTGCAGAGAAAGGGCAGCTACGGCTGTATGGTGGCCTGGAATCAGTTCCGACATTGCAAGCGATGTGTCTAAATGTGCCTTTTGCCGGGAACGCCGGCCTACTCAGAGAAGGGAGCCTTTGATTTCTACTCCGCTGCCTGCAGCCCCATGGCAGAAAATAGCTGCTGATTTGTGTGAGCTGCACAAAAAAAAGTTCTTAGTCATGATCGACTACTATTCCAGGTATTTGGAAATTGCACCTTTGAACAAAATCACAAGTCAAGCCATTATCACTCGTCTCAAGAGCTTGTTCGGCTGGTGGGGCATACCAATGGAGCTGGTGAGTGATAACAGAATGCAGTTCGCTTCCACAGAGTTCAGTTCTTTCAGCAGGGAATATGATTTTATACATTACACGTCAAGTCCACATTACCCGCAGGCCAACGGAATGGCTGAAAGGGCAGTTCCAACAACAACATTCATTTTGAAGCAATCTGAGCCGTACATGGCCCTCTTGTCCTATAGGGTGACTCCCATTCAAGCCAAAGGGTTTAGCCCGGCACAGCTGTTGCTAGGACGCCAGATTCGCACCACCTTACCCTCTGTGGGTGTCTTCCAGCCAACTAGCTCTATTCCTTGGGATGAAGTCCTTAGGAGGGATGAAGAGGCAAAAAGGGGCTATCGATTCTTCTATGAAAGGAGACATTCTATTGCAGGAGCTGAATGCGGGGCAAAGTGTCAGAATTAAACTGGATGATGAGAAGAAATGGAAGACTTCTGCTACGGTAATTGGACGTTCTCCAGAACCAAGATCTTATGTAGTTCTTACTGATGGAGGGACAGTTACACGGCGTAACCGAAAACATCTTCAGCCTGTACCTGAGAGTTTGGAACTGGATGCCTCAGTACCACTGCCGGTGGGATCCCCTGTTTCAAAAAGGGGTGCCTTCCCCTCAGCAAGATCACAACGGGGATATGTCTTTGCCTCCAGCGGACTCTCAATCTCCTTCTTCTGTATCAGAGGACAGTTCATGTAGAGTTACATCAAGCGGAAGAGTGGTGAAACTTACGGCCCAATATCGGGATTAACTTTAATTAGAACAGTGACCGAAAGTATGGGCAGAATAATCCCATGGTCACTGTGGACTAGGGTAGTCTACCCCGATGTTCAAGTCAGGATGTAATTCATGTTGTTTATATTTTCTGTAACTTATTTGTTATATACTATACAAAACTGTTGTTGTATACCTTGTTATTTGTTATATTCAAATGAAAAAAAAATTGTATGCTTTGTCCTTTGAAAAGGGGAAATATGTGATGAGAGTGGGAAGTTATGTCACCAGATTGGGGGCGGGGCTTAGGTCAGTTTGTGTTGCAGTTAGTTAGTGAGATCAATGCATACCAGATGTATGTTCCCATGCTCTACAATAAAATAGAGTTGTACCATCCTTGCTTTGTCCTGCATGTGTCCTGCATCTCATGACAAGAGGTTTGTCTAAATTCCTTTGTGGCCTGAAGATAGAACTTCAAGGCACAAACCACATACAGAAATACTTTGTGAACTTTCCTTCGATGAAGAAGGATTAGAACATAAGAAAGGAACCACAATCTCTTGATTGATGCTGCAAATTGACACAACCTTAGGAAGAAACCTTACTTGGTTCGTAGAACTGCCTTATCAGCATGAAAAGGCAGATAAGGAGGGACACATTGCACGGCAGCAGTCACAGATACTCTGCACGCAGAAGCAATAACCAGTAGAAAAGGAACCTTCCAAGACAACAATTTTATGTCTACTCCATGCATAGGCTCCAACAGAGCCCGTGGCAAAACCTTAAGAACAAGTTTTAAACTTCGAGAAGCCTTAGATCTAAACACAGGTCTGATCCCAGCAGAGCCTTAACAAATGGCTGCACATCTGAAAGCTCTGCAAACCTCTTGTGCAGTAACACAGACATGGCCGAAAACTGTCCCTTCAGGGGACTTGCAGAAAAGTGCAGTTCCTCCTGGAGAAAATAATAAGTAGGTCCTCCACACCTTATGATAGATGCAATGAGCAACCAGCTTGAATAAGAGTAAAAATAACTCTCTCAGAAAACCTTCTCTTGGATAGGACTAAGCATTCAATCTCCACGCAGTCAAGGGCTCTGATGAACAGAGACCTTGGTCAGCAGATCCCTGCGACAAGTTAACTTCCACGGAGGAGATGACATCCCCACTAGATCCGTGAACCGTATCCTTCACGGCTGAGACAGAGCAGTCAGTATCACTGATGCCTGCTTGACTCGAGCCACTACACTAGGAAGTAGTGGTAACGGTCAGAAAGGATAAATTGGATTGAACCTCCAAGGCACCGCTAATGCATCTGTTAGCTCCGCCTGAGGATCCCTGTACCTCGACCCCCATCTGGGTAGCTTGGTATTAAGACGTTATAAGATCTTCCTCTTGGAAATCTCTGCAAACACTCAGGATGAAGAGACCATTCTTCCGGATGAAAGGATTGTCTGCTGAGGAATCCGCTTCCCAGTTGTCCACACCTGGAATGTGGATTGCTGACAGCGAACAAATGCGGGTCTCCCCCACAGCAGAATCCGAGATACTTCCCTCAAAACTAGGGAGCTTCTCGTCCCATCCCCCCTGATGGTTGATGTAAGCCACCGAGGATATATTGTTTGATTGGATCTGATTAATTGCCCGAAGATCCAAAATGAGATCAGGAGTGAGCTATACCTCCTGAGACCAGATGTCCTGTGCCTTCCTGGCACCCCAAACAGCTCCCCATCCTAACAGATTTGCAACCGTAGTCACAATCACCCAGGATGGTCTTGAGACGGACGTCCCTCAGGACAAGTGATCCGGACAAAACCACCAAGAGAGCGATTTTCCCGATTGGTTGTCCAGAGAAATCTGTTGAGACAGATCCGAATGATCGCTGTTCCACTAGTTCAGCATGCAAAGTTGCAACAGTCTGAGGTGAAACCTGGCAAAGAAAAGACTAGTTCCGCATACACAGTTGCAACAGTCTGAGATGAAACCTGGCAAAGAAAATGATGTCCAAGCTGGACACCATGAGACCAATCACCTCCATACACCGAGCCACAGATGGCCTTAAGGAGATCTGGAGGGCAAGACATGTTGAAGCTAGCTTGCAATGTCTCTGGTCTGTTAGAAATATTCTCATGTCTATGGAGACTATTATATTACCCGAGAATTCTACCTTGGTACTTGATACAAGAGAACTCTCTCTAGATTATCTGCCATCCATGGGATCGAAGAAGACAGAGGAGATATTCCAAATGGTCCACTCTTCGAAAAATGTCTTTAGCTAGACCAAATGGAAGGTCAATAAACTGGAAGTGCTGGTACCGGAATGCAGACCTTAGGAACTGGAAGTGGTCCTTGAGGATTGGTACAAGAAGGGAGCATCCTTCAGATCTATCGTGGTCATGAGCTACCCCTCTCAAACAAGGGGAAGAATGGACCTTATTGTCTCCATCTTAAATGAGGGGACATTTAAAAACCTGCTTAAGCACTTTAGGTCCAGAATCGAACGGAAAGTTTCCTCCTTCTTAGGGACCACGAAAAGGTTTGAATAGTATCCCAAACCTCTCACTGCGATAGGCACCGGGACAATAACTCCTAGAGGACAGATCCCGGGTGGCTGAGACTTAAGCCTATCTTGTAACCTTGAGCAATGACCTCCAGGACCCATGGATCCTGCATGTCCTTGAACCAAGTGACTAAAAAGAGTGACATACTGGCCCCTACACGATCCAGAAGAGGACCGGGGACCACCCATTCATGCTGACGTAGACTCGGCAGGCTTCTTGCTCTGCTTGGATTTATTCCAGGACTGAGTTGGCTTCCAAGAGCTCTTGGTTTGCTCTGGCTTAGCGGAAAACTGCTGACATGGGCTTTATCAGAACGAAAAGAACGAAAATCGTTCCTTAGATTAGTTCATATACTCTTGTAGTAGGAGGGCATCCTTGTCCAGACCTGGACCAGACAAAATCTTTCCCTTAAAGGGAGGGAAGAAGTCTAGACTTGGAAGTCATATCCGCAGACCATGACTTTAGCCAGAGACCGATGGGCCTGAACAGAAAAAGCTGAAGCCATAGCAATCAAGTAAATAAACTGCCTAATAGCAGCACAGATAAAAGAATTAACAACCCTCAAGGTTGTAAATCTTTTCTGAGTAACGTCGAGAGGATGCTCCACCCCGATCAAATTCTATAAGGAGTAACACCAGAAGGTAGTTTCTCCAGTAACCGCGGCAATAGCCGGCGCCAGTTGAAACAAATATCTTGTATGTTGAAACATCTTTCTTAATAGAGTTTCCATCTTTCATCCACGGGCTCTTCAAATGAAGAACTATCCTCAAGCGGGATAGTAGTAAGTTTAGCAAGGGTGAAGATAACGCCATCCCATTTAGGGACGGAACCTCACAACTCCCTTGAGAGTCCAGGACCGGGACGGGACAATTTGTTAAAGGGGGGAAAGGAATCCAATCCTGTTCCATTCATTCTTAATAATGTTCGCCATCTAACAGGAGCAGGGAAGGATAAGGTACCACCCTGTCCTAAAACTCTATCCAATTTAGGAATTAAAGGTTCATCAGGCAATTTGACCTCCTGGAACCTCTGAATTCGCCAAAAACTTCCTTTAGAAGAAAGCGCAAATTCCTAAACTAAATTCTAGTTCCACCGCAGCCGGAGGTTTAGAGGCAGCAGACTCCGACCCAGAATATTCATACTCTGAAGTCTTAGAAGTTCATCCTCGTATAACCCTCAGGTAAATCCAATAAATTATCTGATGTACACTGGGAAGGAGTGCAATATGTAACATTTCACTTGCGCTTAGCAGGGCGAGGTAAAGCATTAAAGACCACAGACACTGCCGTCTGAACTGTGCAGTAACTTCTGGTGAAAAAAGGCCCCCTCCAGATGGAGGATCAGCAATGCTACGGAAAAACTTCATGTGTAGAGATATAAGAATGTTGGGTACGCACCTCACTGGATGACAACTCCTCAGAGGTGGACGGCTCCGTGATATCAAACATGTTTGATATTATCACATTGTAGTTTGGGAGCGCTAAAAGCTAAATAAGATAGTCTGGAGACTGATATACAATTTAACAGAAATACATTTATTTTAAAAAATATAAATAAAATGTAAATAAAAACAGATCGTGGGACGTCTCCCTTTTTATGAAAATGTACAATTATGAAAAAGAACACTCTAATATATTTTCTTAAAATTCCACCTTAATATATTTTCTTAAAATTCCACCTTAAATAGGATAATAAAGTCTCTTAAAATTCTACCTTAAATCGGGTAATATTTTATCTACAGTTTTGCAGCAAGACATAAATGTTAAACACTTGACAGTATTTTGGCTTTTTTTCTCTTTAGTAGTCCACTTTGTTTTAGTTATATTGCTACTTTGTACCAAAAAGAAAGAATGTCTTTCGGTTTTACAGTCCAATACAGTGTTATCTTTAACTGATTCAGTTGTTACAATTTTATAGCAATGTCTCTTAGTATATTATACACTGCAATGATAGCCGTGCTTGCAAGAGTTCGGTGTGTAGTTTTAATTTTAGAAGGGCTTACCGGGTCTTCTGACACATCTGTGTCTAATGGTGTCTCGGTCTTTCTTACCGGTAGTGTGTTATGCCTCTCCTCCGAACTTGTACGATACAAGTGTCATCGAGATCGGAAACCTAGACCACGCTCCTGCGTGTATGGTTTTTTTTCCCCTCTCTCTCAGCTTGAAGTGACTCTGGCCCCTGTATTCTGGATCTTATTTTCCCGGGCAGCTTCTTGAGGCAAATGATTGCGATGCACGCTCCAGCGTGTAAATAGGAACTCGGACTTTGAAGTACAAACGGCCGTTTGCTTTAAACTTTATTTCCCTCCGCTCCTCTAGATAGGGGATAAATAGAGTTGTTGTCCAGTTCTTTAAAATGTAGATAACGTCTACGCGTTTCGCCAGCAGGCTTTATCAAGACGGATAATGTTTGCTGTTAGCCCGGCAATTTAAAAAGCCCTTTTTTCATTCTGATTGGTCCATGGATATTTCCTTCTGATAGGTGTTATTCTAAAGGTGGATTTCGTTGGTCAAATAAGGTGGAATGTTAAGGTCTTGCTGCTTACTTGTAGAACCTCCTATGTCAAGTTGAAGTAACTAATAATTACAGTTTTTAAATGTGATGTAAACATACTATATTTAAAATTTAGGTGGAATCTCAAATCCTTCAGCTTGTTTTAATAACATAATAATTATAGACATAAATAAAATATAAGAGACAATAAGAGATACAGTGGGGAAACATAAAATTAGATAAATCTTGTAATATATCAATGTCTATTTATATATCAGAGAATAGTATGCCACATCACTCCACCAATATAACCCAAGAGGCAACTAGCTCTGTTTATTGTAAAAATTATAGATGTCAAATTTTTCCTCGAATAACAATCTTCAGTTTCAATAAATTCCCAACATCTCTCTCTTATTGTCTCTTATATTTTATTTATGTCTATAATTATTATGTTATTAAAACAAGCTGAAGGATTTGAGATTCCACCTAAATTTTAAATATAGTATGACCAACGAAATCCACCTTTAGAATAACACCTTTAGAATAACACCTATCAGAAGGAAATATCCATGGGCCAATCAGAATGAAAAGAGGGCTTTTTAAATTGCCGG